>NW_024081435.1:0-5850 GCF_003009895.1 Hyaena hyaena
ATCATGATTGTACCTTCACCAAAACAACATCTCAAGATTTGCAAAGATACCAGTTACCACTACATTGATGAGAAGGACAGCCTGAAGGCATGGAGACTGTTGTAATATGCAGCCCTTAAATTAACACTACTAGGTGGGAGGCAGACAATGCTTCATTCCCTCTCTATTCCCATCCAACCAAGAGCCTCTGCCCACCAAGCCTTCCATGTCTTATACCAGTGTCCAGGCTTCCCTGAGCTGGGATTTGAAGCAGTATGTCAACAATGGCCCTCCATCTGAGTCTGAGCCCAGTGGAGCTGACAATCAGAAAGTCATGCATGAGGTCAACCCCATTCTGAGAAAGTCATATCCAAGAGTCCCCTGGAATGAGGTACTGAAGGATATAATTTTTAACTAATCTCAAGGAAGAAGAAAAATAATTCATACTCAACAGAGAAAGCATGAGCTATATCAAAGTCTGTTATTTCAGAACTTTCTCTAAATACATTGTTAATGAATGACTATTCTGTAACAATTTCCCTCATTTCTACAGTCAGCAGGGTGTTCAGTTAGAGCAAATTAGCTTTTATGGAGCCTTGATACTAGGATAAGAAACAAATTCAGTTGTAAAAACTACTATGTATTAAATGTTTGAATTCATAAAAAAAAAAAAGAAAATAAATAGGAGAGCAAAGGCAAAAAAAAAAAGAGTTTGTTATTAATGAGGAATTTTATGTTACATTTTTGGAAGGAGTAGTGGTACAGATGTAGGTAAACTGTGCTCTCATCCTAAGGTTTTATCTCCATTTGCAACAAGTCACCTTTTTAAAATGAAAGCCTCATTTGAATTGTAACAGGTATCACCAAACAGTTTATGTGACAATAGGTGAGTGAATGTGATTAATATTTCCAAACACCTTAAAAAGGGGTGGTACATTAAGGTACTTTCTGTAGAAAGATCTCTAACAGAAGATGGCCCACTATTTTTCCCATTTGCTTAGCTGTGTTTTTTTCTTGAGATTAATACAACCCAGTTACTATAATTGTCTCTTATATTTAACTTGTAAGGATTTCTTTCCCTCTAGCTCCAGTTGAGTTGGTTTTTTTCCCCAAAATAAAATGCCACAAATTGAATACAATGATGCAGATTTAGTCATATCAATGTAAATGATAATGAGATGATAGCCCAGTATAATGGAGTGAAAATTAGATATAAAGTCAGAGCTATATTCCTATTCAATGAAATCTTAAGTTCTTTGCCAGGACTCTGTGTGATTATTAATGGAGTAGTGGTCCTTACATTCATCTGAACATTGTGGTGGCTTTAGGAAATCTTGGGATCAAGTTTAAAAGTAGAAACAAAGAGAAGATCGAATTGTTATGCCAAGTTCATAGATTGAGAAGAATTTGGAAGGGAGGAATCTAGGGAAACTGAAGACAAGAGATGAGAGGGAAGAGAAAGAAAACATAAACAGAAAATAAACAAATGAGTGATTAAGGAAAAATCTCAAGTGGTAGCATAGGCAAAAGACATTTTAGTATATAATTTCAGGTTTGTTAATTTCTGCAATTTAACTTCTTCCATCTTCTAAGTCTTTAGTAAAGTTTGCTATACTTTTTCCCTTTCTCTCTCCCTCCCTTGGTCCCTCTGTCTATCTCCCTCCACCTCCTCCTCCCTTCATCCCCATCTCCTCTTCTTCTTCTCTTTCTTCACCTTCTCCTTCTTTCTTCTTCTTCTACTTCTCGTCCTCCTCTCCACCTCCGCCTCCTCCTCCTTTTTCTTCTTATTGTTCCCTTACCTCTCTCTCTCTCTCTCAGCAAAAATCATAGAAAGATCCAACTCTATCCACACTCCACATATCATAACATGGAACAAGAGCAGCATGCTTCAGCAAAATGATCAGTCACCTGGGTCAACTAAGTGGAGGTAAATCCCAGAGCCAGAGGTGGCTATGAGAACATAATCCCTCTTTGATTTTACAATCATTTCTAAATCATGCTCAATCTGGAAGAATTTAAAAGCAAGGAAATACCTTCTATAACTTCAGTTAAGATGTGAAAGGCTGCTGGCCAGCAGAGAGAAAGCCATCTCTAGAACTTTCTCAGCAACTAAGACTAGCAATATTTAGAGGGAGTATAGCACTACGTTGAAACTCCCCAGACACAGTAAAAAAGAGATCATTGCAGGAAGGGAAATTAATAAATTTCTGCAAATAGCTTTAAAAGTCTAGATATAAACCAGAGGTCATTTTAATAGAAACTGATGTGGGATATAGATGGGCAGGATGTAAGAACAGGATAATAAGGCAGAGAACTTGAACAAGAACAGGATGGAGACCAAGGCCTTAGAAACATCTGTCTACAGCCTCTAGAGTCTCCTTTAGTTGTTTTGTGTTGAGTAATTGGATTTATTTAGGCCAGCACAAGTATATTCTTTGAGTGTTTTGTATTCAATAAGGTCAAATATACAATAAACTCACAGTGTAAGCTCATTCATCATTCAACTAATTCTATGCCTCTTTTTGAAGTTCTAAATCTCTATAGTTCTTCAAAATGTGATGTAGAACCTGTTTGGACTGAGAGGCCCCTATCTAACAATTGTTGGCATGCTTCTGGAACCCAGGGAAGGCAACCAGGTTAATTACGCCCCTCACAAAATACTGCACTATAAGGTTCAGTCGCACACAGGGGCGCCCGGGTGGCTTAGTCGGTTAAGCGTCCGACTTTCGCTTAGGTCATGATCTCGCGGTTCGTGGGTTCAAGCCCCGCGTCGGGCTCTGTGCTGACTGCCAGCTCAGAGCCTGGAGCCTGTTTCAGTCTGTGACTCCCTCTCTCTCTGACCCTCCCCTGCTCACGCTGTCTCTCTCTCTCTCCTAGAAATAAATAAAACATTAAAAAAAATTTAAAAAAAAAGGTTCAGTCACACACAAAAACAGTGGTAAAAAGAGAAGATCAGGAAGGTACAGCCACATAGTACTTATCCAATAACTTCTGTGCTTCATAAACAATGGAAAATGATTTTATGGTGGCATTTGGCAATCCAAAGAGAATCTTAGGCATCAATGCCTTATATAAAACCCTGTTCCACTCCAAGGCTCATTATTAAAATCTTCACAAAAGCAGAGTTAGAATGCTTCTTTTGAAGCATTACCTCAAAAACATGAAAAGATTGATTGGCCAACAAGGTAAAAGAAAAGGGTGAGATTTAATAATTGTCCTACATTTTTAAAGGCCTTTTTCCTTTCAGAAAATGAAACAATAATAACAACAAACCAGAGAACTCTTGACACAAAAGGACCATCTCAGTATCTCACAATAATTCAGATATACGTGCTTGTTATGGTTCCAAGTGATGTCCTTCTCTTCTATCACCATGGAAATTGACATCAAATTATTTTCAATATATTTTTGAAAGAAGAATGAACACTTCCAGTACATAATAAAGGTTTTCATACCATGTAAAAAAAAATGACCACTGTGCTAATGGAAAGCTACTTGATAATGAATGGTATTTAAAAAAAATCTTTCTTTATTACCTAAAAGCAAAATGCGTTGCCTTGCTTTGTAGGAAAGCCTACTCAACAACTCCGCAAGAAGTGAGGAGGAGCAAAGAAGCTATTCAAGTTTTGCTCTCACATCCAAGAGAGAAGTACTAAGATGAAAGATTTCTTTTCAATTTTAGTTTCTTTTCATTTAAGCAAAAGAGGAAAGGATATACCAGCTTCAGATGTATCTGAATAGAGTAGATGAATTAATAAATGTTGTACACACTTGTAGTCAGAAGGGAGCCTGTCAAAAGGAAAAGAAAGATGTCATTGGTTGATGAATGCCTGGGGCTCTTTGAATAAAGAAAACATTAACATTCAGATGCAATCTTAAACAAGTGGTCACTTCAGTGGCACAATTAGCTGGTGCTCTCCGGAGGAGCCACGGAGGGGCAGAATAGCTGATTTTTTAGCAACTATATTACTTTGGCCCTTTCTTCCAATTAGAGTACACATGCCTTGAAATTGTACCTTTTCTTCTCTATATTAGTATTTCATCATTTCCTGATATCTGACAGAGAGGGTCTTTCTCAATGGTTCTTTTATCACATGTACTAGGTCCTAGATTAATACCCCAAGAGTCTATCCTCATTTGTATGTCTACCTCACTTGTTATCCACAGAATATTCAATTTCCTTGGATTATGGGCACGGCCAGCCTGCCGCAATGAAACTCCAAAGAGGACTGATGATGCAAGACAAAAATCCGTTGCAGAAGTTCATACCTATGGTGGGTCAGGAGACGATGCACCCAGAACACAGATGTTAAGTCCAGCTGAGGTAAGGTGATGTAGATCCACTGAACCACCTCCTCCTTCACCTTAAATTCTTTTAAATGGGTCTAGGCTCTTTTGGTCAGGTGGAGTCCTCATTCCATGTAAGCTCCCAAGACCATGGAAGTCTGAGCATCTCTCCCTGAGACACAAGGGAGGCCTTGGGGAAATTTGAATGCATGTTATTTATTTGCACTGTGAATTTGTTTATTCAATAGTGGAACAAAGTAAAAAGGTAATCCCAGCCAAGTCCAAGTGGTCGTTTTAACCAAATTCTAAGCAGAGATAAGCCTGAAAGGACTGGCCTGGCTCATCCACTTTTTCCTGCTTTTGCTCCTGTTGTGACCTGCAGGGAAGATGCAAGACATTACTATCCACCTCTCAGTCTATGCAAGTAAATGGTGGCCAGGACTCAGCAGCTGACTCTGCAGCCCTGTCCATTTTAATGGCTGGCATTTAGAGCAGCCTCTTGTTTCCTGAGAACGATTTGCTGCAGCTTTGTAGACGATGGAGAAGGGAAATATTTGTGAGACTTTTCGGGAAAGAATATGCTGGACCTCCAAATCAGTCTAGCATATTTTAGTGTCGTTCAGTCAGAATATTTGAGAGTATTTTAGTGATTATTTATGTTAAAGTGTTATGCTAATATTCTGGAAGGCGCAATCAAATTTCCCTTATGAATCTAATATAACCCCTATCACATACCTTTACAGTTAATGATTTTTTTCCCCAGAAAAAAAGAATTAGTGTGTGCTAATTATAAGTAGGTGTGTCACATTGAGATCTGTGTGTAATCTTCCCCCCAAATAAATTCACAAATTACCACCAGTAGAACAGTAATGTTTACTAAAGATAGCTACTCCCTGAAGTCACCACTGAAAACAGGGATGAAACCCACCTCAAATGGGATAATGGGTTTATTACAGACTCTCAATACTGCCAACCTTTTCTGCATCAAAATAGTTTTTTTAAAGCATCAACACAACCTCCCTGTTTTAAATAGACATGAATTGTGAACAAAAATGGTGGGGATGGTAGAGAGGTAAGTTCTGCCAAGATATTTATTTATTTATTTATTTATTTTTTGAGCTTTTTAAAATTTTTTTTTTTTTACAAATAGTTTATTGTCAAATTACTTTCCACATAACACCCAGTGCTCATCCCCACAAGTGCCCTCCTCCATGCCCATCCCCCCCTCCCCCCCACATCCATCAGTCCTCAGTTTTTGTCAGCATTCAAGAGTCTCTCATGGTTTGCCTCTCTCCCTTTCCCCCACCATTTCCCCCCTTCTTCTCCCGATTGGTCCTCTGTTAAGTTCCTCCTAGTCCTCCTATACGTGCACACATATGATATTTGTCCTTCTCTGCCTGACTTATTTCGCTCAGCATAACACCCTCAAGGTCCATCCATGTAGCTACACATGGCCAGATTTCATTGTTTCTCATTGCCATGTAGTATTCCATGGTATAGATAAACCACATCTTCTTGATCCATTCATCTGTTGATGGACACTTAGGCTCTTTCCATGTTTTAGCTATTGTGGAGAGTGCTGCT